>NC_068944.1:52134394-52171894 GCF_026419915.1 Harpia harpyja
AATGACCTGTCAAGTTTGTATTAGCATTTCAAAGAGATACAATGCCTCATCCTGCTGACTAGAAAGAGAATAAATTGTGATATACCTAGATTCTCCTTCTTTTGCTATACTCATATTTCTGAACAGTCATGTCATACTTGTAGAAGTTTCATTTTGCCAGCTTGATGCTTGCACTGTTATCTAGTAAACGTGGTATAATTCTGTTCCAACTGTACTTGCACAGAATTTCCACCTACTGCTATGCCTGCTGACCTCCTAGCTATTTGATTCCAACTAAATTGCCAGCCCTGGGTTTGGCCCGTATTTCCCTGTATCCCCTCATCAGAAAACAAGTACACATGTACAAAACCTCCCCATGCAGACTTTTCTGAAAAGACACTTTTCCCCACATGGAATAACGCTGAAGTCAGCCAGCACCTGCCCAGGTGCAGGAATCCCTCCCTTGTGCATATCTGATTGCAACACTGAAGTGCATGCTTTAATCGTGCTGGAATTGTTACAAGGATGTCAAACTTTTTCTACTCAAATATCTCTTTAATTAGGCCAACTTCTGGGGAATCTTCATTTTGCTTCCTTTTTGGGGAAGGCCTATCTGCACAGACAGAACTGTCTCCAGATGTGACCAGAGCCACCGTACGATATTGCAGTATCTTACCACAAGATCTGTATTGATGTCAGAAAACAGTCATTTAATTTTAACAGTATTGGTTCAACTTTCTTATAAAACAGTCATCAATTAACTATCAGCTTGTACAGAACATGAAAAGTGAGACATAAGTGCAAGATTTTAATGAAGTGACAAAGCTCTAAACTGGCTCCTTACATGATTACTTAATGTGTCCTACATTGTCTGGTATGTGATTTTGTCCATTGGACATATTATTTCTAATTTAACAGGTCATTACAGCTTTAGTGTAATTGTGGGAATAAAAGCACATAAAATACAAGAATTTCAAAATAAATTTTACAGCTCACATTTATGCAACAACTCACTGCATTTATAAATTACTACAGTGCAAATTAGCATAAACAAGCACACATGCCATGGGGAGCTTGCATTGCGATAGTAGCTGGATTTGACGTGCAGAACTCCTGTCCTGCACAGCCCTCACCATTGAGGCCACTCATTGCTCCTTCCCACATGCAAGTTGTGAAAAACAGCAGTAAAGTTCAGGCTCGGGTGCCGCAACCTTTGGCAGCAGATGCTTTCTCTTCACACTGCTGGCTGATACCTCCAGAGCCCAAATTCTACTGAAGAAAAGCCAGGCTCAAGATGCCACCTAATAGCCTGGGCTGTGCTTCATATGCCTCTGCTCACCTATTTCCATTTGATTCAGATAGCACGGACAGAGCCTGAGCTCACTACGGGATTAAGCATGCTCAAGGTATCTTCCCTCCTGGGAAGCTCTAGCAGGTACCAGCAAAACGGGGCACCCTGGCTGAACCATGTAGACAGCATCTCAGATAACAGGGGACCACAATGTCATGTTGGTGACAAGGTGGCAATCATCATACAAGGGTGTATGAGCACAACTATGGACTGCTTTACACCTGATTTAAGACTCTCCATCTCCTAGCATTTGCAAGACCCAGCCTGGAGTACTGTCCAGTCTGGGATGACACACTTCAAACACAGTAAATCAAATAAGATAAATAAGACTTGGGAAGAACCCAGAGAAAGGCAGACAGAATAATCAGAAGTCCAACAAACACAAGCTATGAGAAGAGACTGAACGAACTCAGACTGTTAAACCTAAGGAAAGATGGTAGCCTGAGAGGGGACGGTAGAACCCAAACATCTTGGAGGCTACTGCAGTGAAATGGTCAATGACCATGTCTACATGGATGACCAGGAGAAGTAACAGGATCAAACATCTGCAAAAAAAACTGGAAAGAGATGTTATGAGAAATCTCTTTTTAAGGACAGGCACAAATTGCCTAGAGGCGCTGGAGAATCTCCATCACTAAAGCACAGGAAAAGCAGGTATCTTACAGGAATGATACAGCTAGAGTTGATCATGCATTGGGAAAGGGAGTAGCAGATCTCTCAAAGCCTCTCCTGGTCTATCTTCTCTGTCTTTAGGTAGTGCCCTACTACAGCGCACTTCCAGGTTCTGCTTTATAGAGTTCCAGATGTAGCTAAAACTACGAGGAGGACTGGATTACGGTTTAACTCTGCATTGATTTTCCTGTGAAACAGTGAGGTTATACAAAAGGCCAGATTCTCAGACTACATAATTCAATTTAACTTCAGTCCCTTGAAAATGGATTAATTCAATGAAATTGGGCTAAATTACACCAGATGGGAATCTCGCTCCGAATTTATGCCACCGATCATATTTCATCCTCTTCTTTCAACTGACAAGGCACATCAGTCTTAGGTCAGAGCCTTATCTTAGGTCAGACTCTTAATTCTCATGCACTTAAGCTTCCATCTTCAAACAACAGAACTCAGAAACTTCTGTTTGCCATCATGAAAATTCTTAAAAACAAATGGTCTCCATTTCTGTGGTCTCCAGTACTAGGACACATACTTGTCAATAATTTTGCCCATCCCATGGCTTTCATCTTTGACATATTCAACCACAATTGAGTATTTGCTTTCCTCTGACACCTCCAGCTGAGACTCAGTGTAGAGCTTGCTTAAAGAAGAAAAAAACCCAAATGGACTGTGACATGTCAAAGAGATGATGAACTCTAAAATGCCGTAATACAGTGTCAAACACTGCTCTGTCATCTTTGATAAATTCTGGATTTCCCCAGTTTACCAGGAAAGGAAGCATGGATGGGTATGAAGAACCCAGTTTTTTCCTGGTTCTGCAATGCCCATGGCATTCAAAACGCTATCACTGCTAACCCCAAGAAAAAGAACATCTAGAAATCACTGAAACCACAGTGGCATAAACAAGAGCTGTATGAGCCACTGAACACCAGTGTAAAAAAACCAGCAAAGTTGTTTATGAATTCTATCCAAGACCTGTTAGCAAGGGAAACACATTGGTACTTTGGAAATTCCCACGCTGCATCAAAATGCAGCACTCCATACAAAGATATTCAAAACTTTAGATGTTTCTAGTAAAGTTACAGCTATCACTGAAATCTCCAGGCTTGCCCAAGCCACTGTTTATTGTGTGAAGTACATCTATGTTCATACAAGTCAGCATGAGAGAAGCTAAATCCCGAAAACAGAAGTGGGGAGAAGCATACGGAAGAGACGTGCAAGCTGGCTAGCAAGGCTTAGCTTAGCAATCTGGGGCAGTGCCAACATTCACATCACATCTGGACTGATCCTCTGCAGAACACATGGCTCTGGTGCCTCTGTACCACCCACTACTGCAGGGGATGATGTGCTACTTTCTAAGAGATGCCCAGCCAAAAAATTAAACATTAGCTGACATAGGTATTAAATTTAATACCAGCCTAAAAACTAGGCTTGCCTGAATCACAGCATCTGATGCTCAGAATCAGGTTTGCTGGCACAGTCCTGGTCTCAGTGGATTGGTCAGCAGAGATTGAACCCAGCTGTCTTCAAAATGTCAGGTGTGATATTCACATACAACATAAACTGCTGCAATATAAACAAGCCCTAACATTGCACATCTCTTAAAAGCAGTGTTGGACCAGTTACATACTTGTTTTATCTGAGCAGATGTCAGCATCTGCTTTAAGTAGAGAGAACCGAAACATTTGTGTTCCTTCTCCAGCCCCCACCCTACTCAAAAGTGAGGAAGAACACTGAGTGTCAGATTTTTCAGTGGCATTTTATACCAGAGCAGAAAGACAGATGTTTTGATGATTATTTTTTTTCCCCCTACAATCTGGGCAGCCAGTTTCTTTGCTAAGCTGTTCACCCTTACTATTAAAATTGATTTGCACAACAGTACATTGCAGCCAAAGCAAGCACGGCAGTCATTAAAGAGTAGGCTGCTCACACATGTTTCTGTACTCAGCCAAGTCAACTACTGATGAATGGGTCATCTTTTGTCAAGCCAACTGTAAGGAACTGGTAAAGAAATAATTTGTGGTTCAGGAACAGCCATGCTGACAGGTAGGCCTTCTCCTGTCCTTTTGCTTTCCAACAGCAGTGTGCTCTGTTAGCTGATCTTCAACAAATCTCTCATTAGGGTAACAGAAAATAATAAACATATCCTGCTCAGTCACAACGGCTTATCCTGAGAAACTATGGAAATCTTTAGAAAGTAAATGTACAAACACTGAAGCAGTGGCACTGCGAGTTAAATCATATTGAACAATTCAAACATAAGCAAAGAACAATAGTTCAACAAGGGATCGCGTCAGGGTCAGAAATTAAAACTGTACTATGTAATATGGTAATTCTCAAAATATTGCAGACCACTTCTTAAAAGTCAAGATGCTTCAAATATCACACCTCCCCTATTAGTCCTCTCACTGTCCTCGGCTCCCTTTATTTTGCTCCAGTCAGCTCAACATGCCCTACTTCACTGTTTTCTTGCAGACAATCTTGCACTCAAGGATGCTACTTTTTCTGGGTTAAAAACAAAGCAAAACAAACCACAAAAAAACCCCAAACAAAAATAGAAAAAAAACCCACAAAACCCCACAACAACAACAACAAAAATCAAAAAAATCAATCTACTTCTCTTTGTGAGACCTCTGAAAGGTCTTGGATGAGGAAACTACATATTATCTTAAAATTATAATAATTACAAAAAACTTTAGTCTTAGTACTTGTTATCACTTTGAGGTCTGGAGAAGACTGCAGTAAAAATCATGCCACAAAGTTCTCACACCAGAGCAGCTTCAAGAAGCCCCAGCTAGGTTCAGGATGCATTTTACTGAATAACAACTGAAGAGCTGTAAGGGAGAAACCTTGCCAATAGACAGGGAGTGGCCATATCAGATGAAAATTATATCTGATACATTAGAAATCTGGTGCCAAATTCCCATCTCCATTCATAGTTTCAACAGCCAAAAGAACAAATTACACCCGTGGGAGAAATATTCTCTGTCAGGAACTGCATGGAGATTATATAGCAGCCTATACTGAGCTCTCTTGCAGGCCTTGGCGTAATGTCCTGCCAAGGATAAGAAACGAGGAGTGATGTTCAGCCTTCCTCTAGACCTGGAAGACTGCAGAAGCTGCTCTTCAGCCTTCTCATATTTGGAACTGGAAATATTCTAGCCCTGGAAATATTACTCCAGTGCTTTTAGTACACAGGAATCTGCATTGCTAGAAGCATTCTGCTGAAAGTTGTAAACAGAGAGAAGTTTACGGAGACTCACAACCTAGACAAATGAGGAGGAACATTCACAGAGAGATTGAGAGATAATGAGCACCAAAGCAAATGTGAAGTTTTATTCCTCAACACAAGGTCTCATCTTCAAAGAAACGCTTTTCAAACACTGGCAAACTGATCTTCTGTCCTCAAAGATGAAGGAAAAGTGTGGTCCATTCTTACAGGAGTTATCCAAAAAAAAAAAAAAAAAAAAAAAAAAGGGGACAGCCAGAGTTAACAGGTAATTGTGAGAAGCACTGCCCTAAATGTTTGGAGTCTGGCATAATTAGAAGCTGAAGAGGAACTAATTATAAAAACTAAATAGACACATCTAACTCTCAAATAAGTATCACTGTCATCTCCCTTCACAATTAATCAAGCACCTGTAAACACAAACTGAGCAAACGTGAGTTCTCTCTGCAGGTTTACTAAAACTTCCATTCTTCACCTCAAAACAGCCACCCTGATGTGCCACTCATGATCACAGGGGTGAAAGCTGCAGGACCAGGACACTAGACTTCATTTCTAAGTCCAGGAGGCTTGTATTCTCCCTGAGGATGCACAGCCCTGAGAACATCCGTAACCTTATGAGCCACATTTCATCAGAATGCAATTAAAAGAATTATTTGCCTTTTTTTAAAGTCCTGTTTCCAAGAAGTAGACAACCTTGTAAGTAATTCTGCTGGAGAAGAAGTAAAGTTGTCTGTTGTTATACAGCTTTTTCCAGAGCTATGACTGCTCAGGAGTTAATTACAGCACACAAACTCTCTACATGTTCCTTTGGATGCACATTTGCTTGTGGAAGAATGGGCTGTGTGTATTGGCACATAAGTACTTCCTCTGTCCTGCCTACACTGTATCAGTTCACTAAACAGATTTAATTTGCTGCTTCCTCCAAAGGCATTTACCTTTGGAATTTTGGTTTTAACAATAGAAGTCTCTTGTACATATACACACACAAAATGACACCTCTTTAATGATGCTAAGTCAGACAAACGCCCTCTCTGTGAACATAGTGCAGGAAAAATGTCCTCGAGTATCTCAGATACAAAATGCCAATAAATTGAATTTATGTCTCATTTAATCTACAATGGAACAGTTAGTACTTAAAGGGTATGTACACTTCCCGTAGTCCCTTTCTTCCTGAGAAACTTTCAGATGCTGAAAATCAATTCCTTTTGTCTCCTTGTTATTCATCTGCTACACATTAAGGAGAAACTCTGGGCATTCAGTGATCCCACAATGGTCTTTCATCTCCAGAGAAGCCTGGTATGAATTAAAATCTTACGCTCCCTCAAATTATGGATGCATACTGCAGCATGCCACTGACTTATCTGCTTGTGATTTTTGCCAGTTTTCTCAGCATGCTGCAGCTAGCTCATCTGCATCTTTCAACTTAAGTGACTCTTCTACAACGCTGCCCATCCACCCCATGAAAAGTGCTTTGACACTAGCATACACAAACAGATGTCCCCACACAACAGGTACTGCTATCTAATCTTTTTTCTAACTCCCTGCCATTTAGAATTTATATTGAAAAGTGGGTTTACTACAGCCAAGATCTTAGTACAAGAACAATAAATACTTCATGAAAGTAATGTTCTTTCATTTCAGTGGCCTTGAGAGATGAAGATTATATAGAAGTAACTTTTAACTGATGTCACTTCTTTGTCATGTCTGTTTTTAAGGGCAGTTTTAACTTAGGATGTTGTTTTTCTGTAACGGATGTAAAATTTAATTGCTATCTAGACTGCTGCAGCGCTGGTCAAACACATGCTGCTCTTTCTCTCCCAGCTTCCAACTAGTGGTGCTGCTGGACGTCCCGTACTGCAGCAATTCAAGGCTTCCACTCTCAGGTCTGAAAGTAAATCAAGGCTTAACATACTTATTCTTGTTTTACTCTTTGTTCTCTTTTCAGTCTATTTTTTCCTCCTTCCAAACACTGTTTGCCCACTCCTCGACTCTCAAATATTCCTTGCAGCCACAGCAGCACATTCAAAATCAGGAAACACTTGGAAATCTACATTCACATTCTGTCCTACAGGAACCATCATCTTTTGCTCATCACTTCTACATCCAAAACTTTCCCCAGACAAGCTTTTAGCCACCTTGCTCTACAATCTCTTAAATGAATCTTTTCTTTGTTTAAATCAGATTTCAGTGTGAAATATTTTCCACCAAGCAATCTTGTTATCTATTCAATATGGCAGTTTGAAGAGCTTTAAAATAAAGCTACTTGAAAGCTAAATTAGAACAGAAATGTGTGCATTATATGTAACCCTGAACAGCAGTTAAAAGGTGAGAACACAACTCAAGTTCACTAGCTATTTCAGGCTCCGATTACAACACAGCCAAGAAAAATTTGGAGCTCCGCATGTGCCTCACATACGCGTCCAAAGCAACTGTGCAAACAGTTAATAGCGGGCACTGCTATTCCCGTGTCACTGTCACTGAATAGCCTGTGCCAGATTAAAGCTAGCTCAGTTACACCTATGGTTTGCAGCCACAGGTGATGCCTGCCCAGCAAAGACCTTACCTCACTTGAATCCTCCTGCTGATTGATAACAGCTAGTGCATCCTCTGCAGCCTGGCGCTTGGCTTCGGCAACAGTGCGCTCCATCTTGGCTCTCTCTGAAGTGATCATGTCGTGAGCTTTCCGCTCTGCCTCCGACACTGCCTTCTGCAACTCGGCCATCGCCTGACGCTTTACTTCGTTGACAGCTTCCTCTACAAAGGAGGGCAGAAATCCTCGTCAGCACAGGACGTTTGGTGCAGGGTTACACAGAACTGATGCATGAAATGCCGCAGATACTCTATGATATTGAGAGTCTTCATTTTGAGTAGAAGGGCACAGAGGAACCTGGTTTCTCAAGACTCTTCAAGACCACCCAGGTGCTCCTTTACCGCCCCATCACCAAAGCCTCTAACACTTGCGACAATTCCTGCTATTTTGATTCACACTCAGTACTTCTTTAAGTACAGACATTTCAGATCTCTGGCGCGTTATTTTTGTGACCTTTTTGAACATTTTACTTGGAAAATTGGTTTTGCAGCACACCAGACTTATGAATATGTTTGGCAAGAATTATTATTTAAGACATAATATTACAGACTTTTTCAAAAATGTGTCTTTAAGCTCTGGAAATTAAGACAGAATTTATAGTCATTAACGAATTTTTTCCCCATACGTTAACGAATAAATACATGAAGTTAAAAAAACCCCAAGAGTTTATTTAAAAAACTTAAATCGCTGGTCTAATATCTTTTCCTGGACATATAATTTTACGAGCCAAAATTAAAATTTGTTTATGAACGTTCATTTGACCTCTTGATCTCTCCTTCAAACCCATGTTTACACTGTGAAGACTTGACTTCCTGGCTCCGCAGAGCTCTTGAGCACACTACAGCCAGCAAGGTTTCAGTGCACAATTAACACTGAGCAGGGGCACACTGCTTCATTGAATTGAAACCTTCATGCTTCTTGTAAAATAACTAAGTCAGCATGAGCCGTTTCTTCGGTATATACTGGCATCATATCTTTTATTCCGGAAAACATGGATTGTCACAAATTAGTTATTTGGGTTTTGATGCAGGAAGAGTGCAAAGATTTTACTAATGAACAGTCTTTTAATTGACAACTAAAACAAGTAATTTCTTTTTTTTTTTTAATTAACTGCTCTAATTAACAAGGAAACCATCCTCCCCCTGAATTAGTTTATCTAATTTTCATCTTTATTCAAAGCAAAATGACAATGATTAATTGAAAATTTAATAAGCAGTAATTATTAACTTGGCAAACCTAGTACCAATTAACACTCTATTAAAACTAATTATGACATGTTTCATTCAAGTGTTTGCACTTAATTGTTTCATCCACTTAAAAACCACCTTAATTAAATGTTCTGTTTAATTAAAAACATAGATTTCTATAAAAATGTTTTCCTGTAGATTAAAATCTAAGTATTACAACTGTGTTACGGGTTTTAGTCCATGTATTTAGCCCATGCATTTGTGTGCATGCACATGTACATAGACCAAACTCTTACATACAGATACTAAGTCAATAACTCTCTTGAGTTATGTCTCATAGCTCTGCACTTGTTATTTAAAAAAAATTGACTACATGAAGTCTCCATTGTCAGTTATTAAGCAAATTGAAATAAAGACTTAACTTTAAGCCACGTACTGACTAAAATGGAATTAATTAAAATGAAAGAAGAGTTCTATTACTCTGTGTTTGTGTGTGTGTGTGTCAATGCACGTGCATGTCTGCAAGAGGTGTTTCAAGTGAAGTTGGGGGGCGGGGGGAACTTAGAGATAAAACTTATGCCTTTATTTTTATGAGGCTGAAAATATGCCCTTATATTACCCTACCATAAATGTTGTTTAGGGGAAAGCCTCAGGAGAGGAAAAAATCATACCCTTCAACCATACAGCCAAGGCTTAATTTACTTTGAATATTCAAGGTGAATTAAAATTCTATCTAAGTGGCAATACAGGACAATAATTTTTGCTTACGATCAAAGCTGCAGCTAGACTAATTCTATATGCAAATCAGGCAATTTATATTTAAATTATGCATTCCTATTCTAGTCCCACAGGCGCACACAGATCAGCAAAGGGAATTGGTAGGACATTTGCAAGGTGCTTGAATATTTATTACCAACTGCAAACATTCACTGATCGTGAGAAAAGAAATATACACAGGCAAACATACAGATGCAATTTTATTACCATTTTCATAAAAATGAGGCAACTTAAATACAGACGTTTTGTGTCTATGAACTGCAGTTACTAACAAAGTGGATTTCTTTTGAGAAAATCTGTATTCTTGCTGGTATTTGCTACGAATAGAAATTATCTTTGTATGGCATAATGCACTTTCATTACATCATATAAATTTAGTTTTACGTTGAGGTGTTTGCAGTGGTTAGAAATACCAGTTTAAACTATTATATAAAACAAACAAAATACTCCAACATTTTACAGACTTCTAATTTTATAGTTTTTCATCCTACATAATCTACTTCTTTTCAGCCCAAATATTGAAATTGAGCCTTATATTCTAACTTCTCTGCTGCGTAAGTTTTTTTGCAAAGCTTCTGAGAGTGTGAAGATGCTAAAAGTGCTTAGAAGGCCATATGCCTGACTGATACTCTTTAATTGGCATAAACTATGGATTGGACTTTAGTATTTCCATTAACTTTGACAACAGAATTTGTGTTGTGCTATACTAAGTGTGAAAACAAATAGTTAAAATATGTTGGGGGTTTTGGTCACAATGCACCACCATTATTTCCATTTATTATGAACTCATGAACACCCAAATAAACTAGACAAAATTTCATATCATTGATTTTCTGCACATCTACTCAAAATAAATGTTTTCACTACCTACAGGTATTTTATAGACATAGAATGCAGGCTTCATAGTTTCAGGTAACAATAAAAACTGTAGTATCTGTGCAGGAAAAGTTATGGGTGACAGTGAAGGGAGATTTTATTTGCCTTGACAGTGCTGAGCTATGAAGACCAAGAATGATACCAGCACTCTTCTCTGCATTTCCAGAGAAAGGAAGAGTGATTAGACTCCAATATCAGAAAACATAAATCCAGAAGTTTTTAAAACCAAGTATCTAAGATGCATGTATCTGCATCTTCCATTTTCCCACTAATGCTAAGCATTCTTGGCATAAATTCACTCTGTCATTTTAGGAATGCAATTGAAATCTTCCTTCCCTTTGAGTAGCGCTAACTCATGAAAGAAGCTCCAGGGAACAAACAGCCTGGGTGGAATAGGCGTTACTCAGAGTGATCAGAGGTCCTTGGAGCTGACTCAGGATTGGTACTCAGCTCATCATTCACTGCTGTATATAACCCAACGTGATGATTCACCAGCCAGCCCCTTGTCACCTCCCTCACATCATGGGCACACTCGGTCCACATGACGAGAAGAGAAAGGTGGTGGGCAGGGGTGCAGTCCTGTGCCACCATGACATTTTGCATCATCTCACTCTCAGGCTGACCCTGGCAAAGAAGGCCATTGGCCATTGGTGACATGAGTTATCTGTCTCATACCCCAAAATGCACCACCTCTTTCTCAGGACTACCCTGGAGAACGTGCAGGGGCCTTATTGTCTTTGTGTGAGAAAGTATGGTCATTCCACACCTGCTTGGTAACTCTAGCGCTTCCATCTGGATTGCCATGAACAGTAGGCCTTGCTAAGTGACAGGGGATGGCTGGAAGACAGATTCCTCGTGACAGAGAAAGAAGCTAAGGCAGCAGCCCACTGTGGCCCTGGGATCTCCTCAGTATTTAATAAAGGGAAATAGGTTTTTTCAGAGAGCAAGTCACCCAACCTATCATCTGACTGATCCTCTTCACGTGCCTGTCTCTCTCTTGACTACTGAGGGACACCAAGAACGTGGCTTGGACTCTTCAACTCCATATCCACAATTCAATGAGGTGAATCAGGGCACTGATGACTCCTTTCTACTGATGTGTGAAAATGAATTGGGCTCACATGGCTTTAATTCACAAGGTGCTGCATACCATGTGCTTGCTCCAACAGTCACAAAAGCATGTACTTAACTTGGTATATTTCAAGAATTACGCTGGAGTCGATCAATCTCCAAAAGCTTAAAGTGAATCCCTTTTTCACATGCTTTTGAGGTTGCTTATTTACCATTTTGATGCCAAATTCTTTCAGTTCAATGGATTCAGCATCCCAATCAGACTTTCATACTTGATTCAGCTGTTTACACATTGGTCTTTATGGACATTTGAGATACCAAGATACCCACACTGAGCCAGCAGAAATGACTTGTGAGAGATTTGCAGCCTTCTTGACTGGCAGTTGCAGCCCAGCCAGGAAACTACGGACCATCTCAAATGGCACTAGAGACCTATTCTTACAGAGCTGAATTGCACCTTTACTGCCTTGAACTGATTATGAAATTGTGGAGACCTCCAACTTTAGTGCACCCTCCTGAAAATGAAGGCCCATGATTTATGAAAAGCAGTATGCTTTCTGATGTTTTACTACTCTTAGTAACAGATACAGGTATGTATCCTGTAGAGAGTCAGGCTTTTTTTATTCTCCAATTCACAGGCATGTTCATTTAATAAAAGGAATCTAACTTAAACCCACATCAGCATGAAAATAGAGACTGGAAATGGGACCAAAAGAAAAACTTTGTTTCAAAGGAACTGATGACATATACGTTCACAAGATGACATGTCACAGCTCCTGTACACTACTGTTTGTGGAGATAAGCAATGTGAACGCACATCCAATTTTATAACTCAAGCCAAAAGCTTCCATTAACTTGTGTTGCTAGCTCACAAAGAAACTTTTTTTCTTTTATTGTACCGCATCAAGGAGTCATAAATGACCCGATATGCCAAACTACGTCAAAACCTAGGTTTTGCAAGAGAAATAAAGTTACTGAAATTCAACTGAATAATGCTTCTCTTACTGAGATTCCCTGGCACCGCATATTTTTTTCTTATTTGTCATTTAAGATGTTAACATAAATACAGCAAAACAAACTATAAAAATACTTTTGGGCATTGAGTTACAAAGGCTACACTTTCCTCGGACAAAAGAAAAATATGTAGATCGTTTTGTTATTTTTCATAGAAAACACAATAGTTCCAAAAATATTAATTAACATATTGGCAAATGTAGACCTCACATAATAAACCCACATCACACAAATCCCACAACTACTTGTCTGATGCAACGATATGCCAGCATAACATTTTTACACGAATGCTCTGTATCTAGTTTAAAATACACCAAAAAGGAGCAAGCAGTTACAGGAGATGCGATCAGAAAGCATCAGAACTGCTGCATATTTGCCATTTAATCATTAATTCCTGCTCAGACAGCTGCTGTAGACTTCATGGTTATACAGGTGTTCAAAAGGTGGGGGTGGGGGGTATGAGTGTATATATAGAAGCTCAACTACCTCGCCGGAGTTCAAGAGCTACCTCCTGGCCCCTCTGAAAACAAGGAAGCTCTGGTATCAATGTCAAAAGAGCAAAGGTTTAGCTCCAGCACCGCAATGGGATCCTCGCCAGGAAACTCCTGTGCTCAGGCAGAGCTTCAAAGTGTTGAAGAGAACTGCACAACCACAACGTCTGCCCATGGTGCTTTCCAAGCTTGAGGAAGATGCTGTCAATACCCGTGCAACCACCCAGAGCAGCTGCAGAGATGCAACCTTGCTTACTTCATTGAAAATTTTGTGGGTTTACGAGCACAGACTTCACTGGGGGCTGACAGGCACAAAATCTTTTTAAAACTAAGAATGGTTACATTGCATAGCTGAAGGTTTTTCTTCAACAGGTATACTTAGGTTTTTTCCCCTCCTTTGGGAATT
Organism: Harpia harpyja; assembly: GCF_026419915.1. Taxonomy (NCBI): domain Eukaryota; kingdom Metazoa; phylum Chordata; class Aves; order Accipitriformes; family Accipitridae; genus Harpia; species Harpia harpyja. The sequence goes on from NC_068944.1 coordinate 52,148,038, forward strand.
CTTACCTTAAATAGGTAAGAACCTTAAAAAAAAAAAATCCCCACACAAATTTTTTTTTAAAATTGCTAACAGACTGAAACCTTAGCATATCAAGTTTCAGTCTGAAACCATTATAACCCCTGAAAATAGGGGTCCTTAATGGAAGTGCTGATATCCCCCTAACTATAGCAGCAGATGATTCTATTATAAAGATTATTTCATGTCCCAATCAGTTCAGTTTAAGATTATTAAACACAATTTCTTCTTGTTACTAGTAAGCCCTTTTTTCCCCCTTTTCTCCCCCCCCCCCCCCCCCCCCCCCCCCCCCCCATTCCTCACATCAGTGCATTAACAACTGCACACAGCTGCCAGAAGACTAAGCTGGTGTTTTTAAACAGTCTTACCAGCTTTCTTCCAGATCTCCTCTGGCACGTATCCAGATGCAGGCCTGTGAAGGAATTCCCGATGTGATTCTGCAGGAGGAGGGGGTGCGGAGGGAGAAAGAAAGAGCATCATAAGCAATGCTTGCTTGCTGAGAACAAGACTTAGAGAAATACCTTTTCCCTTTACTTATTGCTCAGACAAAAAATCACATTAAGTTTTTCTTTACTCAAACTAAAACGGATGCTATGGCCATAGCTCAAAAACGTCACAGACCAGATCAATGTTTAGGACTCAAATGTCTCATCTTAAGCCAAGCTGAAACTAGCTTGCTTTATTTTTATTTTACAGCATTTCAAGTCAACTCTATATGACAGTTTCCATGCTTTTAAGGCTGGCTTTGCAAGACCAACTGAGGGAGTGACGTGCTTCATCCTTTGTCATTATGTTTATGAAAAGGAAAAAGAAAGAGGGCAACAGTCCGGGTTTGGCACTTCGGCTCTGTGAAAGCAGAATGGCTACTTATGAGCAGAGATAAAAGCCAACATGTCATTCCAGTGATCAAATAAGCTGTCCACAGAAAAAGAAAGGGGTGTTTCTCTATGTTCAGAGCTACGCTTTCCTATATCTGAGCCCATGTTGGTAACTGCAGCTGCACGAGTTTGAAAAACAGGACCTTTAACTTTAGGTTAAGCCCCTAAATACATATGCTGCCAAACAACCTCACTGGAGCTGAAGCTCGTAATTCAGCCATATATTTCAATCACATTTTGACAGCTCCTTCCACCCCTCCTCTTTTTACAGGGTTTAACCTCTGGGCCTGAGCCTAAGAGCTCTGAAATCAGCAAGATCCCTTCCACACGGACTTCAAAGACACAAGATCAGACAGTACAGAAAGAAAATTCACTTTGGCTTGAAATTTAGCATACAGATTCTCAGCAGATGAAAAGTTGCTCCTTCCAAATACAACTTAAAAACTATTAACTATTTTTCAAAGTAATAGAGAGGAAATTAAAACAAAACAAAACAAAACACATAAAGGTAACTTCAATGTCATGATTACTATTGCCTGTGTGACAGAATTCAATTGTCAAAATAAAGTAACTTGATTTATTACATTAGAGGTAAGGTTTGAATCTTTTTAGAGATGTTGCTAGAAATTAAACATCCTGTTTGATGTCTGAGTTTGAAACATAACAAAAGTATATATGCCATGCTTTGAATACTAATTTTTAGTAAATATATTCATCTTAAAGCTATTATTTGCTAATATGATCAAAAAGTAGTATTTTTAATAAAAAGGTTGAATCATTAGGTTTTGCAAATCATTTTTTTACACCACTATACATATGCATGCAATACTGTTTATATACAGTAGGCTACAGAAACTTAAATACATGTGAAAGATGACATTTAATATCGCAGACAGCTAACAAAGGTGGAAATGATGGGCCATTTCAGCTACACAGAGAGTAGGGAATCCCAATCCCTGTGCACTGTTTCGCAGATGCAGTTTCTAGCACATGAATCTGCAGACACCGACAGGGTGGACTGAATCTTCCCATCTGACAGGCAGCTGAGTGGATTTCCCCAGCTTCTGTTTGTCACTAAAGTATGGGATGAAAATAAAATGGATTTTTGTAGGCAGAATTTCACACCTCTAGAGCATAAAATGATGGTGGGGGTGTGTGCAAGATTCTGCAAAACAGCTAACTATTTACATTGGTTTAATTGACTTGATAGAGGACTTCAGACCTGATGCTGAAAATGGGAAAATTCTCAGTTTCACTTGGCTTATATGATTCTGGAGACGACAAGTATCACTATGTACACTTCTCTCATCCCTTGGAGGTTTTTAGACTTATGGGCACAGTGCCAGTTCAGTCAGGGACAGAGGCAGCAGCAGAAAACATTGCTTGAAACCTCCAAGTGTGGCAAAACAAGGGGTTTGTTGCGTTCATGCCAAACTTTCTGTTGAGTTTTCCTGTCTGCTATTTAAGGTACCATCTACTGCAAGGGGATCATAACCTTGATTTAAGCCCTTTACTGTGGTACTGAGTATTAAAAATAAAGAGATGTGAAGCTGATTTTTTGGTACACATGACTTTCCAAAAATGGAATTCAATGACATAAATGACCAGATTGCCAGCTAATTGTTAAAATTTCCAAAACATAAACATCAATCAAGCTCTTATTCCAACCACAAATTATTTACATGAGGAATGAGATCCTCTGCAAGACGAATTAAATCAAGAGCTTGTGAGAGACTTTCCCATAGTTTGGAATGGTGCACAAAAACAAGACAAGAAGCACTTATGAAGATAATAAAAACCATATTTTCTAAGCAAGAAAAATATTATTAACATGGCTATTGTTTAGTCAGTGGTGATGAGTCCATGCAAATAATCTTCTTTTCAGGGCTAAACTACAGGACATGACCAGAGAATATAAGTCTTCTATTACTATTGTTTTTAAGGTAAGGTGTCTTTCAGGTTAAGAATCACAGAACTTGCTTACTAAAACTAAAACACAAAAGATCTTAACTTGGACATCTAGAAAACTCAAAACAAAAATAACACAATTGAGTGAAGTCCCTAAAATACTAAATGTAAAACCAACTGCAAAAAGCCATAATGAGGAAAATGCATTGTATTAACTGACTGACTGCAGCACCTAGAAGTCAAAATAAATTCTGCCTGGAAGAAAACTGAATTAAATCAGACAAAATTAGGAATAACCTGAAGCGACAAGGCAGCTCATACAGAAAAGGATAACAGAAAAGGCATTACGTGTCAGACATAATACAAAGGTTTGTTAATGGTGAAAATGCAACAATGTTACTATGCAGAACAATGGCATGTACACTACTGAATTTACTTGAAATTCATGGCAAGGCATGGTTTGAAAGCACTTGTTGACAATCAGTCCGGTTCCTACTGAACCAGGTGAAAAAGCCCAAAAAGGAAAATAAAAAGCATATATACATGAGAGTAATCAGTACTTGTCTGTGAATAGCTTAAATGAAGTAAAAATACAATAGATTTTGAAATAAAAAATGTTTGGGGAATTTTCTATTTTCTGATTTTAATGTGAAATAAACTTTTCAGCAAGAAAGTTGTTGGACTGGGACGTAAGAATACACATGAGGAAAAGACACAAAAATTAGTCTGTTTCAGCCCTCACATTGTATTGAACAGCAGGGAACAACATAATGTATTGTTTTGTAAAATATATAGAAAAAGTACTATTTTTAGTCTATCCTGGATATATTTTTTTTAATAAGAAAGAAAACATTCACCAAAAAAAATTCTCTTGTCACAATATGGTGCTGGGCTCCATATGGGCCCTGGTGTATTTATTTCAAGAACGCATTCAGCCATAAGAATCATTGACAGTTAATTGATCAACCAGGTTTCTGCAGTTTAATGAGTAAAAATGTCTTGTAGACTGATTATTTTTGGTAGCCTTAAAGAGAACAGGTGCTGAAAGTACTGAAAGAGAGAGACGTGGAGAGTTGTAAGAGCAGAAATAAATATGGGTCTGGGAAGTGAAAATGAGACGAAAAGCTAGGACCAAATAAAGGATATGAACTCTCACATGATAATAAGGACCAAACCCAAGAAAACAGAATAGAAAGACTTAAAAGGAAAAGATGTGTTCAAAACTGTCAAAAAGCCTAATCCATATTTGGAAAGAGAGAACAGAAGATGGGTTGACAATACAAAAGAATGGAGTATCACTGGACAGTGACATCCAAGCCTATAACAACAAAATATTAAGAAAGGCAGATGAACAGCTGATCTCTTGAGGCTCTTTTACAATTTTTTGTATTTATGAAAATACTGGCAGTGACAACAATATCCTATACGCCATAGTGAACATTAGGGCTCAAAAATAATAAAAGCTGCATATAACCAGCCCTGAATTATGGACTATTTCATATATGAAATATATATGCTTTTGTATGTATTTATATGCTTTTCATATGTCATATGCAAGTTTTGCTTCATTCTACCCTATAATAAATGTAACACCATTGGTGGGACACGGACAACAAACAGAAAACTTCTCAGAGCAACAAATATCAAATACATTCACTGCCTTCTTTGTAAAAGTCAAGCTCAAAAGTGTGCCACTCCAATTAATGAAATACATAGATTCAAATCTGAAGAAGCGTAATACTGAATGAGACTACCTTACTAACCTGGGGGGGGGGGGGGGGGGGGGCATGAGTTTCAAGTATTTTTATGTATATCTTTGCCCTTCTTTGCCCTCTAATACGTTTTTGTGGCTATTACAGCACTCCTTGAACACATGTGAAATTGCATTAAAAATATAGTTGTCTTCTCATTTAAAAAGAATAAGAAAAGGAAAACCGCATAGGTAGTGTATTACTGAATCATCCTCAGCCAAGACCAAGTCAGAACCAAGTACTGAGAATACAAATGCGCAATGTTTCCGCAGCTGTAGCCCTATCTAACAGCATGCAATTCAGTACGCCACAATCCTGCCCAAATCTCCCGTGCAATGAGTGGATTAAGAGCAATACTTAATATCATCAGTATCACCAGTATTACAGAGGCTTTACTTTCTAGAATTACAAGTTATAGACGTTACTGTGGTATTCACAACATTCCTGTTAGCTCATGTTGAGAATATCGTGCATATCACAGCAATGCTGATTATCTGCAAATGGCAAAGGAAAGATTTTATAATCACAGCATGAATAGACTTGTATTGGCAGGAATGCCCTGGCTAGCACTGAAAGGACGAGGGTGAACAACCTTTGATAAAATATAAACTAGCTCTGAAGGGGTTAACATTTAAAAATGTATTAAGAAATGGCTAACCTATGTGTTTTTGACAAACTCATACACTTCTGAGAATCCTGACTTCCTGGGGCAAATCCTGCAGGTATTGGCACACTTCAGTTGGACATTTCAAACTCTATTTTGTAAGATTTCCATTCAGATAAATTCAACAGACACAAAATATCAACATCGCTGCAGACCTGATGTGTGCCTACACCACTTATCTAGAGCCACAGCTGCACTCAATAAGGTTATAGATCTTGTTTATAACCCACAATGCTGAAGAACCCTCATCTTTAATTTATCTGACTGTGTGTATTTCAGTATACAATGTCTGATATGTGTAATTATTCACTATTAGGATGAAAGTTGCAGTCCTGCTGCAGTATGTAGTACTGAAATTCTTCAGCAGAAATGGAGGAGTCTGATGATGTATTATTCACTTCATAGACCATCACAGTTCATCAAGTGAATATATATAAAGCCTGAGTCATTTCTAGACTTTCATAAACATGTATTATTCAGACTGAAAAGAATGGACCCATCTTACCTTCAACACACTCTCAGAGAATAATGAGAGCTCGTAACATGTTGTAGCTGGCTAATGCGTGTATTGGATTACACTGCATTAAAATGAATGATCAAGTATTTAATTTGATTTCTTAATTAAAAATATCAACAGAAAAATATCGATCAGATACTGCAAACTGTCAAGCTCAACATGATTTACAGGGATGTTGTCCTGGTTTCAGCTGGGATAGAGTTAACTGTCTTCCTAGTAGCTGGTACAGTGCTATGTTTTGAGTTCAGTATGTGAAGAATGTTGATAACACTGATGTTTTCAGTTGTTGCTCAGTAGTGTTTAGACTAATGTCAAGGATTTTTCAGCTTCTCATGCCCAGCCAGTGAGAAAGCTGGAGGGGCACAAGAAGTTGGCACAGGACACAGCCAGGGCACCTGACCCAAACTGGCCAACGGTGTATTCCATACCATGTGACGTCCCATCCAGTTTAGGAACGGGGAAGTGGGGGGGGGCAGGGATTCACCGCTCGGGGACTGGCTGGGTGTCGGTCGGCGGGTGGTGAGCAATTGCACTGTGCATCATTTGTACATTCCAATCCTTTCATTATTGCTGTTGTCATTTTATTAGTGTTATCATTATCATTATTAGTTTCTTCTTTTCTGTTCTATTAAACCGTTCTTATCTCAACCCACGGGTTTTGCTTCTTTTCCCGATTTTCTCCCCCATCCCACTGAGTGGGGGGGAGTGAGTGAGCGGCTGCGTGGTGTTTAGTTGCTGGCTGGGGTTAAACCACGACAGATGTCAAATTAAAAGAAGCACAAAAATCTTTGGCAGAAAAAGAGGTCTACTGGTTCAAAATGACTACCAGAATTTTCTTCAATTTCTTTTGGACACAAACTATCGATGTTAAATCTCAGCTCAGAGTTTTTCAGCGAGAGCTATCTATGAAGACCATGGCATAATGTTTATAGTAAGAACTTACCATCTCAGTGATAATATTTTAATCATAAAGAAAAAGAAACAAAGGCACAAAACAATGTAGCCATATGGCCGCCTTTTTTTTCCTCTTGCTAGTGGAGATGACAAGATGGATATAAAGAGTGGATTACCTCGTTTAATAAAAAAAAAAAAAAAGGACAAAGGGGAATCACTGACATTTAGAATCCCTGCAGCAAAAAACAATATTTACATGTTGTGGCACTTTAATTAAAATATTGGAGGATTTTTTTCAACCCCTTCCTCCTCACTTCAAACCTAAAATAAAAAGCCCTAAACAAAACAGCTTCTCAAAGCTCATAGACACTGCTTCAATTTTTATTATACCTCTGAATGTTAGGAGTTTTCATTTTGTTAACTAGATTACTACAAGATTTGAGGAAATATAAGGATTACCTTTCTATAGACTCTGAAGTAAATATTTTCTGCCTTACGTCACACATAAAAGCACTTCTAATCAATATTTAAGATTGACGTGGATGCTACATCACTGAAGCGATCCAAGTTTCATGTCCATGAGTCTCGGAAGTAGTTTTTAAAGACAAATAACCAAAATGGACGTGTTAAAATTGAAATGGACTCACTCCAACCAGTTCAGTTCTACCCATAGTACTGCAGAGGTGACTGGTGTGTCCAATGTCAAAGGCTATGCCATATAATGTCTAAGTGTCTTTTTAAGCAAGCAGACTTTGCCGTTTCCAAGAATTCATCTTGACAAATACACAAACAAAATGATAATATAGGGATCTAATTGTATGTTTGACCTTCATTTTATCTTCTGTTGCTCTTGTTGTTGTGAATATTTTTCATGGATTGTACTATTATCTAGAAAGTTTTGATGAATGTCTCGAGTTCCAGTTTCTTTGGGGAAATTACAAAAACTCAGTTTCCTTTCTTTTTTTTTACCTACTAACTATACTTACAAGCACCATGGCCTGGCTCTTTTTGCATCTTAGCTTTACTAGAGAAGGGTGCCACTGCCTTTGATCTAGGGGCTTCCTCACAAGTGTTCTTCCCAAAGATGCAGATGTGATCAATGGTTCAGATGCCATGTTTATAAGTCTTTCTTTACATTACACTTAACACTATTTGTACAAGCCATTACCTGAACGCTTCTTTCTGAGAAGGGCTCCTCTAAGGAGTAGGCTTATTAGTGAAGTTGGGAACAGCATTTCCATAACCCTTCCTTTCACTGACTGAAGCTAATGTATAGAGCTATTGGCCCCGATCATTTGACACACACACAAAAAAGGTTGTTTGTTATCAAGAGGCACTAAATATTACAGTGACAAGTCTAGAGATCTACCAAGAGGAAGATGGAGAAGGCATTAGATTTGTTTTTCTGTTTTTCTATTTGCAATTAAGTAAATTTTAGATTTATTAAGTTATTCTTACAGGCAAAAGGAAAACACAACTTTAAATAAAATATAGTAGCAAAGTAACACACATGCAGTTCTACTAATGACCACAGTTTATGATGATTTTGAGTAGATGGCATCTGATATAGACAATTTATTTTTTTAAATATAAATATTAGGCAAGCAATCATAGTTTGCTGTTCTCTTCAAAAGAGTAGAGAACAATAAAAAGGCATCACCAAGATCTGCTTCTTTACCACATCTGCCATAAAAGTGAGGGGAAGGGGTAGAAGCAGGCCAACATATTAATAAATTACAGAAAGCCCACAAAATAAAAGCTTGGTTTTATATAGCAGAGTCATCTTGGAGTAGTTGTGCGAGGTATCATGCGACTGTGACTGTGAAGGTCTGCAGGAGGTAGAAGTCCAACTGCTTGATCTGCTCCTTGCTGAGCTCTGAGTGGCTCCGTGTAACTACCCAGCAAGCAGTACCCAAACTAGCTCAGACACACCCGTGTGAGCTGCAGCAGTGGACACGGACCTAGGAGGATCATGTGTGCATGGCTGTGGGCATCCCAGATGCTGCTTCTTTCTTATACGGAAACCAAGTACAGCTAAGTAGTGGCCCTATCTTTGTATCTCCCTTCATTTCCTTAGAAAGACAATTTCCAAGTTAAGTCATTGGATTTGAGAAAGTGAAAGCCCTTGTTTTCACAGTGCTAACAATCCAGAAGCACCTACAGATTTCCTTAATCAAGCAGGCAAGGGAGGGAGACGGAAGGGACGGAGAGTCAGTGCATATCTCACTGCTCTGCCATCCCTACATAACAGTCTATCTGCCCGTCCCACCACTCTCAGATGTTGCTGAATGGAAAGCAAATCACCAAGCATCACCCAAAACCCCTAACTATTCCACATGTAAACATGACTATTAGGGCATAAGAGTTATTAGTTAATTCAGTAGTCAGCAGAGAGGAATGTTTCATCGCTATCACAGAAGAAGAATCAGAAGAGCAAATACAAACTTCATCTAGTATTTGGCTGAGCTGAAAGAGGACTGATAAACAATTTTTAATAAGGATACTGTACCTAATGTAACTGGATCTGGATTCACTGGACTCTGCTGTCTGGAATGACTACTGCTGCTGTTACCGCCTTTTTTTAAATCTTCTGCATCACTGTACCGCCGTATCCAGTAATTAAGCTCCTCACGGTCTGCTTCTTGACATCGCCGTAGTACAGTGAGAGATCGCCTAGTTTTTTCCACCATGTCCATTATACAGTTTAACAGCTATTCACAGTGGTGGATGGAGAAGAGAAACAAAAAAGAGCATTTTATTCATAAACTGACGGGAAAAAGAAAAAAAAAAAGAAAGCGTTAATGTGCTGAGTGCCTGGGTTTTAATAATGAAGGAGTCTCTCCCTGTATTTTCAAACACAGCTGAAAAATTCTAGTCTTGTTTTAAGAATGACAATCCCTTCCTGTTTAACTGGTGATCCTAAACTGTACCGATACAGATTTCTGGGGGATAGAGCGAAGACAAGGAGGAAAAGACTGAACAGACTGTAGTCCCACCACTAGTATCACATGGCACCACAGAGACCAGGGGATCTGGTCCAGAACTGATGCCTACAAATGTTGTAAGAGCTAATAAATTCAAAGAACAAATCCAATGCGTCCCAGATCCAGGGTTTATAGAGTCAAGTCCATTCCTCTTTTGGCAGCCTGTAATAATTAGGATACTGCAAGAGGCACTTAACAGCAAAGCCCGGTATGAGCTACCTAATGGGGAACGTTAAGCCCTCTGATTTAATCACCAACGCTTTCTAAACTTGTCCTGGGATTCAGATTTGTTTTAAAAGAAAAATTTTAAATTCCTATCTTAGAAGGGCTCCTTTCAGACAATTATATATGTAAGAGTACATTTAGCCCTTACATGGTCAAGATGTTTCCACTCTTCTGCCCATTCTCTGTCTGTTAGCCTGTGATCAATCATTTCTTCTTGACGTGTGCCATGCAACCCTGCCAAAAAGGAGCAAATCATGTTTACAATGTTGGGAATCCTCTGGTGGTGGGGGTGGGGGGGAGGGGAGAAAAAAGAGCCTATCAGACAAATATATCATCATACATTACCTGGTCTAGTATCAGGAATGCCACCACAAAAATTAATGGCTGCTTAAAAACTTTGCTCTAAGTTCTCTTTAGCACTTTTCCCCACACAAGATGCTACTGTTTTACTCAATTTAATGTCTTCAATTCTGCAAGTTCTGTAGATTGCAAGATGATCTCTCAAAAATGGACATAACCCTTTCCGACTATATACAATTATATACATATAATATATAATACAATGTATAATTTTTCATTTGCACTACTTGAAGAAGTCAGCAAGACAATTATTTGGTAACTCAGTGTATTGAATACTAGCTGTACTTCAGAGAGTTGAAAAAATATTAGTATAAACTCAATGTTATTTCACTAAATGCAGTAATTACTACGATGTCAACAGAGCATCATTAAGGGTTCATCCCTTCACAGATGTTTAAACAACATGTGGTTAAAATGTAGCACATATATCAGAGCAGCTGACAACATGATACAACCAAGCCAGTATTTATTATCAACACTCAAGAGGAACCGACACTTGCTCTGTTTAGCCTCCTCTATACAGATGCTGAATATTTGTAAATGTTCCTCTTTTATTGAAGATTTGTTTAAAACAAGGAAGAATAGTAAATGCAGATGTGAAGCAAGCCAGGCAAATCCGAGAGCATCAGACATCCCATTAAACCAAAACGTGCTGTGCGAGGTGTGGCTAGTGCTTCTGCTGTTCGCATCCTCTGCAGACATCCCCACACTGCACCGCACTCTTGGGATGTCACACACGAAAACACTTCTCCAAAGACTAATAGCTTTCCTCTAGTCTAAGCTGTAATTAAGCTATATGGATGTTGTTATCCTCACAAATGTGGCATTAGAAGAAAAATAAAAGGCTCTACCTATCCTTGCCCGCCAGACACCTGAGTGTCCATGTCATCTACGCAGCTGTGAAAGCACGGGTTCCTCCTCCTTCTGACTCTCTTGCTTTAGAGTGTACCAAAGACACAATTCAATCCACTTTTACAAATATGAATCTGAAATAAGGCCATTAGAAGCAGCTAGATGGACAAACAGTTATAAAGGCTACATCTGAATAGCAGGTATATTTAAGCAGGAAAAAAACCCCTGTTCACAATACAGAATACAATTACAAGGAAAAGAGAAACCTAAAAAAAACCAGTGCAGAAAATCAACATGCCTTACCCATAGGTCTGTTTCTGTCCCTGAGGTCCCTGTGATTGGGGTGTCTGTATGAGTCCCTGTAGTGGTGGGCAATGGCCATATCATCCAAACGATAATGCTGAGGTGGAGGTGGGGTGGGATGAGGCAGACCATTGGGCTGATAAGATAAGCCATTATTTGGACTGTACCGCTGGCCTGGGCTAATAGTGCAGGGCCGCTTGCTTGGATGCTCTGAGTGCAAAGGCTCTCTGTCAAAGCCATTTTCTTTGGTTCTGAAAAACAAAGCAAAGGAACTTTAATTCACTTAGTGAGCAGAGCTGCTTAGGAACACGCACCCCCACCTACATGTGCAGCTTCAGGAACCAAAGCTTGTTCTTTCACTTTGCTCCAAGTGTGTGGTGTTGCAGAACATTTCATAACACTGTTGATTCAAGATATACAAAGGACACATTTACCGTGTCTAACTGTCCCTGTAACTTGAGAAATACTAGCAGGGTGAGCCTTCTGATGGAGCAGCTTAAAAGAGTTGGGCTGGAGAACGAGCAGCCTTCGCTGAAATCACCGGCTGATGGGATGGATACACGTGTAATTGCAGAGCTGAAACAATCAACTGATACATGAAGCTAGAGGCCGATAAATTCCTACTTTCAGTAGTGTTATAGCATACAGTGATTAGGGGAAATTTGCAGTTAAAGAGATGTGGATTCTTCAAGAGGATAGCATACAGTCTTAAGGTAGTGTGTGTCAGTGTGCTGAAGCTTGGCTATATATATGCCAGGACGAGCTCACATCAAGATCAGTGTCATACTGAGACTTTAGACAAGACTGACTCTAGATGATGAGAAATGCTTCCTTCAAACATTTTTGTACCATCTGGGCTATTTCAGTCGAAGGTCCTGCGACTGTCATTAATTTTGCAGGAGATGTGGTTAGACTCAAGTCCTCAATAATGTTCAAGATTTCCCACTCCATTACTCTTGGGCAGGGGTTTTATGCTCAGGCAACTTTGACGAGGTATCAGGGAGAAGGGCAGGTTTTTACCTTACAGACACTCATTAATTCAGTTCATAATCAGCTATTTCCAAAGAAGTCTCTACTTTGCACCTCTTCCTGAGAACCTGGAACTCACACTGAACTCATTTTCCATTAAAACAAAAAAGAAATGTCAGAGTTACTTCAACAGGTTTACAACTCCTTTTAGGGAAGCTTTGTTTCACTGAAGGGGGGGGGTGGGGGCGCCTTACCACTGGAATAAACAAAACCCACAAAATATTACCTTTGAACAGAAAGGTTACTGTTGAGATTGCATCCCTCCCTCCAAAAACCTTTGTTAAACAGCTGATATTTTCCAGCCTTTTTAAAAGAGAACTTTCTCCTCCGTGATTTACAGATGTTATAATGTATCTTCCTAGTAATAACACAATTTTTTTTCACTTTGTCAGGAAGGTAAATTTGATCTAACTTTCTTGTTTGCCTGCTGTTAAAACCAACTGCCCTTCAACAAACCCCGCCCCACAAACCAACCAACCTTGAGGGACTGTCTGTGGAGAAACACTCAATGTATTAATTGTTGCCCCTCAATAGGTTCTCCTTTAATGTCAGTGCAAGGAAGGATGAAACCAAATCTTTGCCAATATCCACTGGGAGAGAGGATCAAAGTAAGATCTTGCAATTACCAGCAGGAAATTAAAAGATGAGTTGTACTGTTTACAGGAGTAAAGAGATTTTCCAGAGACCTCACCACAATCACTAATGCCAGAGAAGCTGCAGGTATATATATTTTATTATACCTTAACTTGGCAAAGAGGGGAGAATCTTTCACCAATACAGCAGGACAGCTGTTCTGATTTTGGGCAGACATACTTTGTTAAAGTGGAGTACGTAACTTGTTCCAAAACAAACGCAGAATGGCTGTGAAAACTCCTAATCAGGAAAACCTGAGGGCCATCACATATTTTTAATGACTTTTGGCATTATGGTACTGCTTGCTATAACTCCCAATGGGTAGTGATGCTTTTGACAGCTCTCCAAGACAAGCTTTGTATTTAGCTGCTGGTGTGTATTTTCTTTGCACATATCTACTCAAACTCAGTGTCCAGGTCTTTCAATTGTAAAAATACTGTGCAAGCAAAAAATGGACTTTCCTGCATGTACAAGCCAAGCTATTCATTTGCCAAAGTTCTTTAATGTTAAAGTTAGAAGGATCTCTAACTAAGATGGGGGGAAAATGAGAAATTGTAAATAATTAAATAACTACATTTGACTTTTTTTGATCACTCAGTGCAGGAAATGCAAACCAGAAAACTGTGACAAGCAGGAATCCGGTTTTCCTCTTCTGCACACTAATTAGACGTTAAAAGCATATATTTTCATACAAATGTACATATTTGCGCCTTACTGTACAGGTACTTCTGTGTTTTTTTAGGAATGCTTTGTACTTAATTACCTTAACTGGAATGCACTGCATTAGCTTGGACAACACACCAGCATATCCATTTTCTTCTAGAACCCTGAGTTTAACTAACATATAAATTAAAATTACCATTGAAAATACATTTACTGAAATTAAATTCCTATTTTTGCTATTATGCTGGGTAACAGCTGTCAGGTCTTTTCTGGGTGTTAAAACCTTAATTCTACAATTTGTTGTTTTATTTTCCACACGGACCAAATAAACAACCTAGCAGAATGCCAGAATGAGACTGTACATAAACTGATTTTGTGTTTCTGACCATATAAAATACATAAAAAGGTAATAACTTCCACAAAGTCTCATCAGAACAGGAATCGCTGGCAAATTTACTATATCTGAATGTACTGAATGCAGCGATAAAAGACAAAGTGCTGCAGAGTGACATAATTCAGATGCCCTGAACCAAACCTACTATTCTGCTTCTGATCTCAGTCCTACTCATTCTTCTAGGTCTCAGCCCCTTGGGACAGCAGCATTTCCCCAGGTGCCTGAGGAGGCACTCCTGCTTCACAGTAATTGGCAGACCCATATAAGAACTAGTTCCAAATCCAAAACTGCCACAATTTTCATCTGATTTCATCTGATGTTCATCTGATCCATCTGATTTTCCAAAGCAACAACAAGCTGTAGAGAGGAAATAACACTGAATGCGTAGGAAGCCTAACTGACACGTTTTCTTGTTTTTTCTTTTTCTTGCTCCTGTTGGTCACATTTTTCTTGACATGCACATAAATCAACACTGTCGTTTGGAAAACTGGCAATATGATAAAGATGGAGTCCTTCAGCTATAAACATGCAAGGGGTCATTTTACTTGGAGCCGTGATTTACTCAGATTAAAGACAGCAGAATAGATACTAGTCGTTAGTCTGTACTCATTTAACAGACTTTATGTTGTTTGTAAGTTATCATTTCAGTTTTAAATTATTGTGATTTATGGATCATTTCCTGGGTAGGAAATCTGACCATGCAAAACTGCCTTGGCTGGAAAACTGAGTTTCACCTGATCAAGAGTATTACAACAGTTTCAAAGAACACTGAAGTCAGCTTGCAAGAAGGAAGCAAAGCTGTTCATCTGCTATTTGTGCAAGATGCTTTGATTTAAACTGGACTTCCATCAATAAAGTCTTGATGACCAAACAAGTGATAATGCTCTGCTGGAATAAAATACTTATTTTGTTTATAATACTGTGTTACAGAAAAGATTAATATTACCTTGGTAACAGTTCATATTAAGAAAATTCTTTTAAAATGCCTCGTAATTACACATGGCTTAGAAGGAGCATAGCTGTAAGACCTGTGAGCATCCTTCACCTTACTGAGATGTGGAGGAGTTTCTTCAAATAAGAACATTTACCTAACAGAATTATCAAAGTCGGTCTCTGTGCCCAGGTACCTTTGACATGAATTCCTTGTCAGAGGTGCCAAGGATATAGCAAGCACAGCAGCACGTTCTAAAGTCACAAAACAATCATGGCCACTTTTGTTTTCTTCTCAAAATTACAGCTAATCTTACAGATTTTTTTGCTATTCTGCATCTATTTTGTAGGCAGTTGTCATAAATGTAGAGTCAATATATGACACACTCATGTGCCATAAAGCACTCCCCAGCAAGCTCAAAGGATGACTGATTACCAAAAAGTCTTTTGTGGTTAACGTATTTAAAATCATGTTATTTATAACTAAGCATTCATTCACCAAAATAAAAACTCACATTGGTCCAAATTCCTTTGCTTTACTACAGTAGAATGTAAACTCCAAAAGTTGTAAACAAAATATAGTGAACACTTTGTTCATGACATGTCATGAACAAATTACCAAAATGTGTTGTCTCCTCAGGTGTCAGTTTTTCTCTCTTGCAGTGACTGATGGTTCCCAGTGTTATTACAGAAACAGATTGATCTTTTTAATGAGCTAGTTTAATAGACTCCAAAATCTCACCGTGGCTGCTCATCCGTGTCAGACCATATGCACCAAGAAAACATTCAGTAAAACATGAAGCTCTGCTGTCAGATTGCTCTATAAAACCTCACATACAGTAGACTTGGATATGCAGATAAATAACCAGAATTGGAAAATGCATATGCAAAAAAGGTTCTGAAATTGTAAGCAGAAAAAATTACTGTATGTGGATTTTCTTTAACAAAAAATCACGAGGTGAATGTGGTTATGTGCAACACACGTTCCACTTCCTTTGCCTAATCCCTTACTGTATTTTACCTCTATTGGAATGAACGGTATGCAGTTACTCATGCCCAAAAGAAAAATGTAAATATGGAAGAATGTGCGCACATATATTTTTTATATATACGTGTATGTATCATACACACACATATCTGTATATGAAACATATATATGATATACATATACATATACATATATATATATTTAAAACATACAAATTACATACAATGTCATGTATATATCATATCCCTTGGGAAGTGAAAAAGATACCACAATTTACTTTAGCGAGGGACATATCTCTGAACAAAATTATTCCAACTGCATTTAGTTCCCCTGGAAAGATGTTGCCTTTTAGTCTTTTTTTTTCCCATATTCTATCAACAGAGTCACAGCAAACCGTCCTCTTAAAGGATGCCTCATACCTTCTGCTGTATTTGTATTAGTATGTTTGAAAACTACTTAGATATCTAAAAAAAAGGTAGATATATTTCCAGATGTTTCCTCCTGCTCCTCCATAAACAATTAAAATAATTAATAGCATAAGGAGTATAAAGCCAGACAAGTATTTGGTTTCAATACTCACTCAGTCTAGGCATGCCCTGACTCTGAGGACAGTTTTTCATGGTTGATTTACCTACGTTATCCAAATTAAAAGGTATGCAAACTCCCATTCAGTAAATTTAAGAATCTTTCCAACAGGATCTTGTTCTTTGTATTAAATCTGTAGCTCAAATGTTCGTGAGTGCACGAGACAACTCCACTGAACTTGGTTCAGCCAAAACTACCGTATGTGTTTAATTTTTTTCTGTATAGCTTTAATCATAGTCGATGGAGAAGAAGGTGTGACTAATCAGTGACAGCATTGTTTGATACTGCAAAAAAGAACTTATTTTTTAAGCTCGAGGCACCATTCCAATGGGTGAGCTGGGCAGGCTCTTTCCAGGTCTTTCATGACAGCAAAGAATCTCAGGGTCAAAAAAGAGAGGATGGGTTTTTCGGAAATGACACTTCCCAAGAGCTAAGGAGCCCAATTTCAAGCAGCAATCGACAGAGGCTGCCAGTTGATAGCTTTGGCACCTTGGAGTGTGCAGGCCAGTGGGACACCCCGCATTACAGCCCCTCCCTGGACCCTGGGAATTCAAACGCAGGGTCTTACCCACAACACTGGCAGTGACACTGCCTATCCCTCACCCCAAAAGCTGCATCACTACCTGGAGAGGAACTGAAGACTCCCCGAGCTGGACGGAGCCTAAGAGGGACTTCAGTTGTGAAGCCAAAGGCACTTGCTCATGAGCAGAGACTTCCGAGTTTCAAAAGCACCTACGTATTTTAACTACAACAAAACTCTCAGAACAAAATCCATAAATCAGACTTAAACCTCTCTAGGTCTATGCCTCAGTTTTAATTAAAAGATGAAGGCTGACTTTAAAATCCAATATTCTTCTGATCTGCCGTCCTCCTTATGGGCTACTCCTACGTCCTTTTTGCTATAAGTCTAATACAAGGTCTTTTCATTACTAAGTTCTTGTATCGGTCTTTACCTGCACCACCCATCCTCTCCCATGGAACCTCTCCCATGGAACCAGGAATGAAGGTACCATAAGTGAGACCGTACTTATTACAAAATAACCAAAATTCAACACTGTCAAACTGGGTCTCAAAGAGCGGGAGTATTATTCCAGAATGCTAAGGAAGAAAAACAAAGGAAATATTTTATTGCCTATTTTTCCTTTGTGGCCTCATGGGAGAAGCAAGTAACGCTGCTCTCTATTAAGAGAAAAGAAAGTGAGCTAGGGCTGTCAGGAAGGCACATCCCTCTTTTCCTCTGTATTCTCTGTCAAGCAAGACCTCACAGGCTTATGAGATAATTTAATGTGTGTCTATCTACTTGTAGAAAAACATCGTGTCTGCTACTGACACTGGACTACAGCATGCTGATATTTAAGTTATTCACAAGATGCACAAGATTTTAAGAGGCCTTTTTACTAGACGTTTTGGTACACTACTCTGCAAAGACTGAGGATATGCAGCAGAACTGCCCCAGGGAGCTAAATTTCAGCTTTGGAAATTTTATCTCTTTGCACGGAGTAAGAGACTACATGGAAAATGTCTGAAAATTAATCATCTTTCTTGGATGCAGTTAGCAGGTTTATGTTAACACCGATGGGTGTTTCAGTTTGGTCTAGTTGTCAGGGAAAAATGGTGAAAACAGGGTACACAGAAAAGAGCTTCTCTGCTGGTATCTTTATTTTCTTGCTGGTCCATAGTGATTTCCCTGAAACACAATCTAAACCAAGCTAATTTCAAATAGTTTCACATTTTTGTCTATCTAATGGCTATGTTACTTTAATTTTTACTGCTCACTTCTGGCTATGAGAAGCTTAAAATTTTACTATGAGCTTTCAGACTTTGTTTTCTCTTTCGTTTTGTGCTATCTCGGCCTGTCCCTACACAAAAATGTGACCTGTAAAAACTTGCAAGCCTTCTTGGCTTTGCACATCTTCACCTTTTTCATTTAAAAGATAACTAGGACACTTGCCATGCTTTGGGCATGCAGTTAGTGGCATTTGGCAGAGCAGCATTACAAAATTTTTCCACACTGTAAAATCCATGGCAAACAAAACTAGCAAAAAGCCAATATGTGGGCCTCTCAAAGGTAAAATGTATATGCTAGCCAAATTTCTAACACTATCATGGGAAGACAGTTAAAAATAAATAACCACAGGAGTCATTTTCTTGTAACACTAGAAAAAGAACTTTATCCAAATAAGAAAAACTGTTCCATATCCCTAAAGCTACTGTACTTCACACACACGCAGTCACTTGCCCTGTTTCTGCATGGACTCTTTCTCAGCTCAGCAACAAAACCGATTTCAGTGAACATTTCTCCTGTTTGGAAGAAATATCCTTATGCACGTTGGCTATATGGATATGGAAACACGGCACAGCAGAAGGAGTCAAAGCCCTGACTGCACTCTGGAGCTTGCCTTGTATTTCCACATATTTACTGTTTAGTCCAACAAAACCTCAAATACAAAGGACTTGCATATGGAGCTGGAGTGATGTGCTGCTCATCACTTTATGCTGCACAGAAATACTATGCACCAAATAGTAGGGTACTGGCTGGCCAGTATTACTTCTACGTGGATATGATCACAGTGTATCCTCACATGATTTTGCTGCCTGAATCAGTGTGTGCATATATTATATTTACATACACAGAGATACCTCTGTACATGTATATGTAGCTATATATACATTTATGTATGTGTATGTACACATGCATAAGCAGGGCCTGTTGTGATAGCACAAGGGGCACTGGTTTTAAACTGAAAGAGGTTAGATTCAGACTACTAGATATAAGGAAGACATTTTTTACGATGAGGGTGGTGAAACACAGGAACAGCTTGCCCAGAGAGGTGGTAGATGCCCCATCCCTGGAAACATTCAAGGTCAGGCTGGACGGGGCTCTGAGCAACCTGATCTAGTTGAAGATGTCCCTGCTCACTGCAGGGGGGTTGGACTAGATGGCCTTTCAAGGTCCCTTCCAACCCAAGCTGTTCTATGATTCTACACACACATAGACAAAGGTAATCTAGCCGTTGCACAGCTGTAATGAAGGCAGGACCCGCACCCAGGGAACACCATCGCAGTTCCCCCAGGCACGCACCCACCCACATGCTCCCCCCTTGCTAGTGGAGCTCAGCACATCCGACCTGCGGGACATTTCTGAGCGGGGTGTGAAAGGAGTGGTGGTGCTCACCTGTCTGGAGTTCGCCTCTTCCCGTTTTCGTTCACATCGAGAAGCAGCTCTGAGGAGTCAACAGGTGAGGTGGTGCTGGCATCCAGAAGCAGCTGTTCGTGCTGGGCGAGGTACTGGGCTGGGTTCTGCTTGGCTAGCCTTGCACAGTGCAGCAGCTCCCGCTGCAGCAGGGGCAGATTGGCCTGCAAGAGCATTGCACACGTTAAGAGGGCGGCTTGCAGGCAGTTTCAACTGAGATGAAGCAGACAAATCAGAAATCAAAGGAAAGCCTGCTCTGAGATGAACCTGCGGCAAGAATCCTCAGTTAGGTTTGCTGTGGTTAGCTACCTGAAAGCAGGCAGCCTCCTTACGGGGTCAGGTCATGGCTGTGGTAAGCATGCATGGAAGGATGGGATTTTACTGAAAATGCTGTGAGAAAGCCAGGTCTGAGTCCCACGTCTTTAAAAAGGGGAAAAGCACTGCCCTGGCCAACTTCATCCCCTTTCTTACTATCCAAAACCTGAGTTCCTATGGAGCAGCAATTTTCAACAAGCGACAAACCTTCTTCAATACTTGTTTCCCATTCAGACTGCAGTTAGTACTTAGAAATCGTTCGAAACCATAGGATCTGTGGCTCTGTAAGTTGCCACAGTCACCATCCTTCCAGGGCCTCGGGGAGAACAGGATTGCCCTCAGCTTTCCCATTACACTTGCAGTTACACATTAAGATAAAGATTACAACAAAATCTCACATTCCAGAGCTTTAGTTAATCACCCAGAGGGCTACAGCCCTCCTCCTAGCCAGATGTAGCTTGAAGTATTTTTAACCTTCCTCTCAGGGTCCCACTGGGACTTGGGTCAGGGGCTGGAGAGTACCAGGACTCAGACACAGAGAATTGAAAATGCTCATTGATCCCTGGGTAGCACATTTTGCCCATCTACTGGTGTCATACTTAGTCATACTTCCTGCCAGATCTGGGACCAAGGTGGAACTGTATGTCCTTCCCCTCAGCAGAGATAGTTACACAGCCTGGGAGACATCTTCCTTTCTTTGCAGCACACGCATACATCAATACTAAGACAGTCAAGTCATTTCTTACCTACTTATTTGTGCCATAAGGTGATACGCCCTGACCTCTCTTGTTCCATGCCTAGTGCACAATGACTTGTTGCCTGGGGATTTTCAAGCATTGGATGAAATTTCATGACCTTTAGTAACTAGAGATAAGACAAAGAACTCCCTGTTGCTTTTGAAATAACTCCCGGGGCGGGGGGGGGGGGGGGTGGAAATAATCCTTTTTTTTAAACAGGAAAATATTTCTTAAGCCAAAAAAGTTCTGAAACTATTGTGCACGGAACCAAGCACAAAAAGTAGATGTTCTAGAAAGTTTTGAGCACAGGATCTTGGTAAATTACTTTGCTACCATTATAACAATGGCAAATGCTCCAGCACCTGTTGCTGTACCATAAGAGTAGATCCACTGTGCAAGAAAAAAATGCCAGAATAGAGTCAGAACATATGAACCATTCAAAAGCGAAAAAAACCCCAACAATTGCTATCACTTATTCATCTCAGGATGGGAAGACAGCCGGTTGTGGAACATGAGGTCTTTTCAGACCTCCACAGAACACAAATATTTTGTGAAAGTACCAAAGAAATATCTTCTTTCAGGTATTCTCTCTCACATTTTTGTCCAGGGCTACCACATAACGAGAGACATTTTAAATGCTTTTGTGAGCAGGGTTTTTCACTTGTTTTAATTTCACTGTTATTTTTTAAAAGCTCACACAGAATCAAAGTCAAGACACCCAGCCACCTAAACTGCCTCATGTGGCAGAAAATGACAGGAGAAGTTTACATATATTTACAAATAACTATCTGGAAGAAATAATAGGATCAGACCTAGGCTTTTAATAGTGGTGCATACTTGGAAGATGTATCATCACAACTTAGCATGCCTGTGAGGTAGAAATGTGAAGTCCCCATTTTGCAGTTGAGTAATCAAAGGAAAAACAACACATCTGGGTTCCTTATCCACTATCACAAACAAAAGGGACCTATTTCATACATGGGCACTCCTGACTCCTGGAAACAACCAAATTTTGAACTGGATAGAAAAACCTTAATTTTTTTTACTTGTTTTCTGTTTCCTAAAGAAATGTTCATTCTTGCTCTTTAACCATAAACATGAAGATTTGCAGTTAAGGGTATCCTCTATTCTAAATGGATTGAACATGTTTTCTGTGCACAGAACACACCCATACAACTTTTAATATATTTATTAAACATGGATCTGCTCAGTTTCTTAATTTTTTAGAAGTTATTATAGAAAACTGTGAATGACATGCCTCGTAATTTGGGCTTATAATGGCATCAAGCAACATTTGGACAAAGACTTAAACTCAAAGTGAAGAAAAGCAGTAGCTGAAAACACAAGTACTTTCAATCTGCTCAAGACATTATTCTAAACAATCTTTATCAAACCATATAGTAAAAAATAATTGGTTTATTGGAAGAGAAAGAATCGGGACCTCTCTATGGCTAGGTCAAGTGTACAGACTGCTTCTGGTCACCATGGCCCCAATACACAAAAACTAGTTTTTGGGAAGCTGGATGCAGAATGAAGCACTGACATTCTCCCTAATGTGAGCAGGGAGAGATCAGGCTCCTAAGGCAACTCAAGCATACCCATACGGACTGTGAAACCAAAATGGCCTTGGACACAAAGGCTTATGCAGAGGTTCAGCTCTGACAGCAGAGGCAGCTCTGTCAACGTGCAGTAGCACATTTCTCCCAGCATCGCTGCTGGTGCCTGCAGACAGACTTCTACACCTCTACGTGCGAGAGATACAAACCAGTTCTCGACCAGAAGCCAGATATATATGTTAGAAAAACACTGGCTGCAAACAAACATGTTATTACTGGCTTACAGTCCTCTAAAACTTCAGTGTCTGGAATATGCTCCTACTCTTGTTTTGGATTGGGCCTTATATCCTTCAAGATTTAGGTAGTGTCTTAGCCTCCTCCATCAGTTTCATAATCACAGATAGGAAGAGGAGAACATGTTTTTTACCCAGCTGTCAGACCTGTTTTCCACTTTGAAATGAACTGTTCTAACCGGAAAAGAAAACATTATCTCTGCACCTGCAAAAGAAGCTACAGCTCCAAAAGGCTGTTTCATCATTTCAGTGCTCACTCCAGGTAATTAGTTAATAATTTTCTATTGTTGGATGTTCCTACTTTCTTTGAAACTTTAGCAACAGAAGTATTTCAGTATTACAATTTAAATTAAAAAGGCTTCATTAGAACATAGTATAATTAGGCTTTGATGCAAGTTTTTATAATTGCAAGTTTAAACAAATTATTTAAAAATATATTTTAAAAAAATATTTAAATTGAGACAAATTTTTGTTCGGAAAGCCTGAGTAACTCAAAACCACCAAATCATATATTGATACTGATGCTTATAACAAATATGCACAGCACGTCTATTGAAAAACAGAGTGTTGGCAGTACTGAACATGGACACCATGTACCACTTAAATTTAACAGACTAAATCCTGCTTGATATTAATATAGAAAATGTGCACAAAAAGGCTCCCAGCCAATGAAGGTTTCTGCAGGTGAATGATCTTATCTTCCTCTGAACTAGAATTGGTAGAAAGATAAGCAATTCGATGAC
This sequence comes from Harpia harpyja, assembly GCF_026419915.1. Taxonomy (NCBI): domain Eukaryota; kingdom Metazoa; phylum Chordata; class Aves; order Accipitriformes; family Accipitridae; genus Harpia; species Harpia harpyja. The sequence continues at coordinate 52,171,448 of NC_068944.1, forward strand.
TATTTATTATCTGTAATAGATCAGCGCTCCCTGGCGTGAGGCACCGTACAAACACATGGTGAAGAGTAGCTCCTTTCCCAGAATTTTTATTACAGAAGCGCAAATATTGGCTTCCGACTGCAACGTAGTGTTTGGTAGACCTAGCAATCTGTAGTGGATCTAGACCAGACAGGATATACAGCGTGCGAAAGGTTTCAAGAAGGCTTGACTGACTTGCCTATGATCAGGTCAGAGGCAAAGCCGGGAGGTTTGGCTTCAGGACAAGTCTTTGGGGCAGAAGGGACCACAGGGCCCAAGAATCTCTCTCTCATCATGGTAATGCTGCAGGGCACAGCTGAGTTCCTAGCTCTGGTCCTGGGAAGCAATATTGCCATGTTAGCACAGTCTTGGAGGCAAAAAAGCGTCTTAGCTAAATTTGGTCCAGATTGCTTTGGTCTACAATAAATA